>NC_082383.1:9041503-9064003 GCF_031168955.1 Gadus macrocephalus | reverse complement strand
ATACCCCCATGCATCACCCCCATTACTCCAGTCAATCTTTCTGACATCGGTCGTGCATATCATCCAAGGTGCAATTGAGGATCCGAGGGGTTAAAGTGCAAGAACACGGACCTTAACCTATCCACTGTTTAATAACTGGGAAGGAGTTCCTTCTCAAGGCTCTGTCTCCTGTGTGGAGAATATTCCATTGCTTCCTTCTTTGCCTCCTTCTTCGGATCCTAATTCTCCTTCCTTGCCACCTATGTATGTCAAACTGTGGAGGTTCAGGAGAAATCTATTTGCCAATCCATGACTGAATCTGATCCACACAATCGTAAAATGAAAAGTGATTATTATTTTGAGATTTTGTTTATTCCGTTTTATCCAATGGTCAGTTTACAGACGGTGTTCTCCAAAGCGGCTTCAGATCGTGTCATACCTCCACTGCCTCTTGTTAAAGGAGGAGAACACGCTGCACAGGGGATCTATACCAGTAACTTTCTGCTCGGAGTCAGAACACCCAAACCAACTGCTAGCCTGCCCCCTGGTAAGTTTTGACTTTTTAGCTTACCAAAAAAAAAGACAGGTAGCTTACTAACTCTATTTTATTATTTTCTTCCCCCTTCCCTATTGGAGCAGATGTATTTGGCTATGGGTCTATTATTAGCACCTGTGTTTCATTAGGTAACCAAAATAACAAGAACCGTCACATTCAAGGTAGTTAGCTTCTAGCCTGGGGCTAACGCATAACAACAATGAGTGTCGGTTGGCACCCTTGGGAAACAACAGTGTGTGGAGCATGCAGAGACTATACAGAAAGCAAGAGTAAGGGGTTAGTGTGCAGATAGCCGGAGAGGGAGAGAGAAGAGAGGAGAGGAGACGCCATGGGTGCGAGAAGGTGCCTTTCTGTTTAATTAGCGATGGCAAATTAATTAGCAGCGGGACGTGAATTAATTAGCATGGAGACGGCAGTTAAAAGCCGACTCTCGCACAGGTCCCATAAGGCTCTGGTTTGTCCCGGACCCAAATGTTATCACATTATTTTGTAATTAAAATGTGTTTTTATGAGTGTGTATGTGCCCATGCATTGTCTCCCTTCATATCCTTCATTGCTGTCTATCTATTCATTTCTCTGTATTTATTGATGTTTCTGTCACTGAGACTCCCATATTGCCCCATAGTCTAGTTCTCTTTTTGTTGTTCTTGTCTTTCTAAACTGCTGTTTTCTTTACCCCCCCCCCTCCCCCCAAAACACACATGCACACACACACACACACACACACACACACACACACACACACACACACACACACACACACACACACACACACACACACACACACACACACACACACACACACACACAAACACACCTCTTCCAACTGCAAATAAATTTGACAAAGAAAAGGTGAAACATATATGTGATATATTTCTTCGGAATTGAGATTCAAGAGGCTTTTGTCAATCTTTTCATTTCACGGCTCTTACTGGAACACAATTAAGTTTAAAGTGCATTCTCAACTGCACATTCAATGAATAAGCGAGCAGCAGCTTCTAATTGCAATGAAATGCTTGAATTTCAGGCATCCCCAATTTTTTTTAACAAGTAGAAGAAACACAATTTTTTTAATACAAAAAAAAAAATCCCTATACCACCAATCGTTATTTGAAAATATGTGTACATATTTACCATAAATATGTAAACATGGTGCATCTAGGAGTGCCATATGCAGTATTGGGGGCAGGATAGTATATTTGTTAGGGTAGTGGACTAGTTGAAAGGTGCTGACTTCGATCCCTAATGTCTTGCATCTTTGAGTAAAACCATACCTGCTCCTGAATGGCATGTGTCTGGATTCACCGTCTCACCACTCGATGAAAGCTGTAATTCAAATAATTTAGAATACAAAACAGCCAAATTAGATCTAAAAATGTCCTTCTTTGCAACATTTCGTCAGTTAGGTAAAACAGGCCAAACCGACATTTCAAACAGTTGGGCTGAACACACGGGTTAGAGCGGCAGGTAGCGGGGGAAACCAGAGAACTTAATCTCCGTTAGCAGTTGGTATTCAATGGGGGGGGATGGCTGACGCTGAGCTGCAGTGCAGGTGGTTATAATGAATGAGTTTCCACCAGGCTGTTTGTACCCGCATGTGTTGTAAGAGCAGCTGATGGATATACCTCTGGGGCAGCGGGAGACACAGGCGCTGGAGTAGAATTAAGGCGGAAAAAAACGCATTAAAGGAGGGAATAGGAGCGTTTGAGTATTCATCAAAAGGGTTTTGGCCAATAATTGACGGCCTGGAAAATCTCTTAAAAATCACCTAACCGTGTCTATTTTTTCACATCCCTGTGAAACATCGTGCTTCACAAAGGCAATTTAAAAAAAGAAATCTCACTATGGCTTTTCGGAAATCAAGCAGGGTCCTCGTTGCCACTTGCAAAGTGAGAGGCGTCAGGTCAGCTCCATAACAAGCACCTCAGGGTCCCTCCGCACCCTAACACATTCCAACAGGACCACAGCCACCCATCACCATCACTGTTTATACGCCATTGTTTGGTTTGTCACAATTATTTTCCCTCCAACAGTGTTTGTTTCTTTTTGCACCACAGTAGGTAATGAAATCCGCTAACGGCTAATGTTGCGTTGCCGCCTCTTGTTCCGTGGAGCTCTATGATGCTGTGGCCCGAAGCCTCCAGGGGCCACAGCCGTGGTATTTATTCATGTGTTTTATTTCACCCGTTTTGATGTTAATTCTGTCTGACCTCACTTGGCCCCACCCCATGGCCACACGTGTCCCATAGTGGCCATGGCGACGAGTCACCAAACGGGTTACAGCCAGCTTGATTTGTCACTGTGCCATCTTGTTTTAGTCTTATTTTTGTGGTTAACGTTGATTACCCCCACCCCCCTCAATCCTTCTGACTCAACCCTCTGACCTTCACACTAACCACGTGACCACCTTCTCCCAGGGAACCGTCGTACCGTGGTCTCCATGGAAACACAGAGGAGAGAAGGGAGCAGGGGTAAAATGATATGGAGGTCAGGTACAGGTGAAAAGAGGGAAAGTAAAATTTAAATATGCAGAATGAAGTATGACAGAAGGGGCAAAGATGAAGTGCGGGGAAACTGGAACCAAACTGTTAATCCATACCTTAGTTTTCCCCTCTAACTTTCCTCCTTGCAGTTTTTCAGGGACAGTTCCATTCCATTGAAATGCAAGTGTCTAGATTTTCAAGAACAAATAAACGTTGGGTAGTTTGGGGGTCATTTAGCAGGAATTTGTTATTTAGATCAAGTGTTATAATCATACACCAAATTCACCTGTGTTATCTAAAGGGGTTTGTGATGTATTACAAGGATGCTTTGTATAGGAATTATTTGTCAGCTTACATTTGAATTGACTTTCTTTAGCTTCTGACTAATCCTATACGAGTACCTTAAAAAAAAAAAAAAAAAAGATTGTAATTGAAATATTTTGTATATTATTTATTTATTATTTTTGGTTTATTTCCCCCACAGACATAATAGATAAAAAATGAATAAAAAAATACCTACGCGATTTATAATGACCAACGGCCAATCTGCAGACATGGGAGGAGGCTCTCTGTGTGACTGCTCTATCAGCGGCTTGATGCGTCTGACCTTCCCTTCAGGGCATCTCACCTCCCCGTGGGGGTGTGTGTGTGGGGGGGCATTAGCACAATGCCGGTATAAGAATACTCATTATCTTTATCAGGCTGCCCCTCTCTTCTTTTTGCAGTCTTTTGGTTCCTGATTTCTCTAGCATCCAACGGCTACATTCACCACGGGTAGCCGTTGATAATTTTCTTGTTTGTTTGATAAATTAAAAGGAAAATAATCGTAAATAATCATGTGCCTGCAGAGAGGTATTAGAGATGTTTGTATCACAATTATGGCATTTAAAAAATTGCATAAAGATAATTTTGCAGTGTGATAAATTTTGCAACCAATTATGTTGACAGGTCATTGATTCAGTTGGTTTTGCCTTGATATACGATCGTTTTGGTCATATATTTCTTAGCATGTCTTCTATGATTATCAACATAGTAATATACGTCATTTGGTCACTGTTACAAAAATATTACCCTAATTCTGAAAAAAAAACTGGTATAAATTCTAGATTTGTTTGTCTCCGCCAACCAGTTTTTGAATGTTCTACTTTGCTCCGGACTACAGTAAAGGGATGTTTCTTTTCTTGATGTCAAACAGACACATGCACACAAACGCACACGCATGCAATCATACACCCACAGAAAGACACATTTACACACACACATACAGAATCATAAACATATACACACACATACAGATCCAGACACACATGCAGCAGCAAAAGCTGAAAGAGCAATATCTTACCAAGAAACAGATAGATCTTTGTTTGATTTACACTGCTCTGTCTCAGAAATAGGAACACAAAATGTAATGGCTATATATATATTTTGTACGCGGAACAAAATGAAACAAAACAATACAAAGGATACATAGCTGCATAATTTGGCAAAGCAGCAAGGAATATTAATATGGAACTACTTTGTTTGGCTGTGTACATTATGTCAAGGAGGGTTTCAAAATTCTTGATACATTATTGAATGCATCGGTCTCACAAAACATTGAAAGCCTTTTTGGAGGAAAAAGCTAAATTGCCAAAATAATGCTTGCAGGTAAAAGAGTGCAGGTAGCAAGGGACCTTAATCATAGGATATGGGGAATAATTAGTCAAGACGTGTCAGTTTATCGTCGGCATTCCAGTGTTGTCAAAGGAACTGTGCACCAGCATAGACATTAAGAACGCACTCTCTGATTCCTTCACACGGGATTTTTGGAGGAGGTTGAGGGGGTGGTGGCGATGTCGGGGGTGGGTGGATGTAGAGGTGGTGGAGGTGATCATGGAGGTGATAGTGGTGGAGGTGGAGGTAGCAGCGAAGGTGGAGGTTTTTGTGGAGGAGGAGCTAGTGGTCGTGGTGGAGGGTGTGGTTTGCTGAGCCAGGGTGGTGGTGGTGGTGGGGGTGGGCAGTGGTTAATAAGGTTGACGGTAGGCGGGCGATATATCACGGTATGATAAGGTCATTGCTGAATATTCATTGAGGCACATAACTCGTTGGCAGAATGCTGTATGGGAGGGCAGAAACACACCCACAAACACCCACACAGCAAACACACACCCACACAGCAAACACACAGCCACACAACAAACACACAGCCACACAACAAACACACAGCCACACAACAAACCACGTACACACAACAAACCACGTACACACAACAAACCACGTACACATATGCAACTGGTTTAGGTGGGGAATTGGGAAGGAAGTAATCAATAAACTGTTTTTAGCTTAATATATACAGTTATATCAATATAATACATATATATATTATATATACACAGTGGTAGGCATACGTTTAGGCACCCATGCTAAAGTTGACTAAAAGAGGAATACAAATTCATAAATTCCCATAGAGGCAGGCAGATTTTTATTTTAAAGTTATTTCATGGATCCAGGATACTATGCATCCTGATGAACCTAGGCCTGTCACCTAGGCCTTTTGAATTAAAATAGCCCCACATCATCACATACCCTTCACCATACCTAGAGATTGGCATGGTTCTTTTCAGTTAGCCTAATAGCTGTTAGCTAGCCTAATGACTTCTCAATGCAAATCAAACCAGCTAATAGGCCATGCCAATGCCAATCTCTAGGAAGGGTGAAGGGTACGTGGTGACTTCATCAGGATGCATTGTATCCTGACTCCATGAGATAACTGGCTTTTAAAAATAAAAACCTGCCTGCCTCTATGGAAATTAACATACGGGTGTCTATACTTATGCACCCTGTATTTTAATGGAGAACATTTATTTATTCACGATACATTATGCATTCACAAGGCAAATCGGTGTCCTAAAATATTTATTATTTATTAATTTGTTTAATTGAGGTATTAAGATCAATTGCCAAAAGAGGATTTTTTATTCCTCTCTTTATTCAACTTTAGCATGGGTGCCTACACTTATTCCTACCACTGTATATAATATATATATATATATATATATATATATATATATATATATATTGTAGTGGGCCAGTGGGTGTGGGGTTTCCACGCTACCAAGTTGACTAGATGAAATGACAACACACAGAGCAGGTCCAAAGCCGAATGGTTTATTTGCCGAGTAAATCAAACCAGGGTGGGTAAACGGTCATCCACCTTTACATGATACAGTACAATACCTTCCACCTATCTCTTTCCCTCAGGCCGTTCCGTGTTTCCAGGCGATCACACAGATCCTGCCTGTCCTGTCCTGTCCTGTCCTGTGCTAGCCCTAGCCCTAGCCCTAGCCCTAGCCCTAGCCCTAGCCCTAGCCCTAGCCCTAGCCCTAGCCCTAGCTCTAGCTCTAGCTCCAGCTCTAGCTCTAGCTCTAGCTCTAGCTCTAGCTCTAGCTCTAGCTCTAGCTCTAGCTCTAGCTCTAGCTCCAACCTCTCCCTTAGCCTTCCTTCCCCTTCACGACTGTTTGCTCGCCCTCTTAAGCCCAAGCATCCCTGCCTAACGATCCCTAGGCTTGCCTCGTTAAAGGGAGGAAGTCCATATATGGCTTGGGGGTGGAGCCGGCAGGTGGCCAGACCTACCACTCCCCTCACTCCTCCCTGGCGTCTGCCACAATATATAAATATATATATTACAGAATCTATTAATCAAGCCGCAATCCACCCAAGTAGATTGTGGCTTGAGGCATGTCAGAAACAGCCCTGTATCCATGCACACACACATAATAATAATAATAATAATACATTTAATTTAGAGGCGCCTTTCAAGACACCCAAGGTCACCTTACAGAGCATATAGTCATCATAAATCGTTTAAAAAAAACAAGACATTGTGGAAAAAATAAATAAATAAACATAATAAATAAGAAATAAATAAAACAAAAACAAGACAAAACAAAACAAACAAACAATCAAAACAGTGATCAGTTAGACGTTGTGTGCGAGTTTGAACAGGTGAGTTTTGAGTTGTGACTTGAAGGTTGTAATGGTGTCTGACTGTTTTATGTGTGGGGGGAGGGAGTTCCAGAGCCTGGGTGCTGAACAGCTGAATGACCGGGCACCCATTGTAGTGAGTCGTGATGTGGGGATACATAGTAGTCCAGCAGAGGTTGAGCGGAGGGAGCGGGAGGGAGTGTATTCTTGGAGGAGGTCGCAGAGGTAACTGGGGGCTAGGTTGTGGAGAGCTTTGTAGGTGAGGAGTAGGGTTTTGTATTGGATGTGGTAGTGTACTGGGAGCCAGTGAAGTTGAATGAGGACAGGGGTGATGTGGTCAGATGATTTGGTGCGGGTGATGATCCGGGCGGCTGAGTTCTGAATGATCTGCAGTCTGTTGATGAGTTTGGTGGGGAGTCCGGTGAGGAGGGCGTTGCAGTAGTCTATGCGTGATGTGACAAATGAGTGAACTAGGATTTCAGTGCTGGATTGGGTCAGTGATGGGCGGAGTCTGGCGATGTTGCGGAGGTGGAAGAATGCAGTCCGGGTGATGTTGTGAATATGGGGTGCGAATGAGAGGGTGTTGTCCAGGATGACGAGAAGGGTACTGGGAATCCATCGATGATTATGAGTGGAGCTGGGGTGTGTTGTGATTTAGTGAGGGCGGATTTGGATCCGATGAGTAGGGCCTCGGTCTTGTTTCCATTGAGTTTCAGGAAGTTCCTGCTCAACCAGCTCCGGATCTCTTCCAGGCACGTGATGAGGGAGGTGGGGGGGATGGCAGCGGTGGGTTTGGTGGAGATGTAGACCTGTGTGTCGTCAGCGTAGCAGTGAAAATGGACCCCATGGTGACGGAGGAGTGTGCCCAGCGGGAGGAGGTAAGTGGTGAACAGGAGTGGACCCAAGACTGACCCCTGGGGGACACCCAGTGAGACACCTGAACAAATTGTTGACGGCCGGTGAGGTAGGATGTAAACCAGGAGAGTGCATCACCAGTGATCCCAATGCCAGCCAGGCGGTCCAGGAGCAGAGGGTGGGAGATGGTGTCGAATGCTGCGCTGAGATCGAGGAGGATGCACATACACAACAAAAACATAGGCCATGCTAAGCTACAAACCCACACACATAGAGATGTTCAGCAATGGACCCACACACACATACTAACAAACACAAATCAAGTACACAGACATACACACACAATCATATTCAACACTTCTGTTGTTGATAAAACTTGGTCCTGTGTTTTTCAGTTCAGAATCTTCTTGTGCTATGTGGTTGTCTTAATTTGTTGTATTTAAGTCCTGACTAGGTCACTGCTTTGTTTTGCGGTTTTTAACCTGCCCCTGTGTCTGGCTCATGAAATCATGCCTGTGCATTTTGGTTTTATACTGAAAATAACTGATAGATTTAACTCGAGAAACTGACACACAGAAACACACTCTCACACACACACACACACACACACACACACACACACACACACACACACACACACACACACACACACACACACACACACACACACACACACACACACACACTAGAAACACACTATATTTAGGTGCAATATGAGTATGCATTGTATGCACGCCTGTGTGTTGGGTATGTATGTGTGAGTGTGAGCGATCACACTCTTTTAAAATAGACGTGCAGCAGAGAGCTTTGTTTGGACCGAAAAACAATTGCTGCTAAAGCTAAAATTAGGTTGTCTTCTTTCACCTCACTCAATTCCCTATCTCTGATCTCACTCATGTCTACTCTCTCCATTTTGTCTTCTCCTCTACATCATGTGGTGTATTGGCCGCAGACAGCCCCCTATCTGTCTAACTGACTACTTATATCTGTCATTTTTCGTCTGGCTATATGGTGAGATGGTAAGTCCGTAAGTCTCCTTTGTTTTTGTCGCTCAATTTATCGATTTATTTTTTTATTCCACTCGTCTGTTTTAGTTTGTTACCTCAACCCCCCAACCAACCGGCAATCTCGTTTTAAAATGTGCCTGTATCTCAATGGCCTTTAACACACACATGTCTCCACGCGCTTTCCCGCACAGCCCATCCCCTCCATCCCCTCCTCTTCCTCTTCTTGTTCTTCCTGCTTCCTCTTTCTCTCTCTCTCTCGAGCCTCCTGCACAGTGACTGCTCTTCACTTACCCCCCCGCCCCCCCGCCCCCCCCACACGCTTCTCCATCTTCATCATCTCCTCCTGCCTCTTGGGGGGAGGGGGAAGTATGCACCATGGCAACCAGTGAGGTCAGGGCTTCAATCTAAATATTCAAGCGTTACTAACCCGCTTGAATATTTTTGCAAATTATATATTTTTTCTTTCATGTAGTGAATAGTTTTCATGTTAAATTATTCACCACGCTACATTAAGTAGGTCATAACCTGTACATGATATGGACGCTTGCACACACAAAGGCAAACACACACACACACACACATGACACACATTTGGCTGTGCCCCAAACAAACACACACACAGACACAGACATCCTCATCTCCACTATGTCAGCATTTTGCCTGTGCGTGTGTGTGTGTGTGTGTGTGTGTGTGTGTGTGTGTGTGTGTGTGTGTGTGTGTGTGTGTGTGTGTGTGTGTGTGTGTGTGTGTGTGTGCGCTCCGTGTTGGCATAATGTTGAATGTGCGTCATCTGCAGCAGAAGATTTAAGTGGGGGAGAGTGCATCCAAACGTGTTGCGTGTCCGCAATACAAAATCACACACATACCCAGGCTCACACAGGAACAGTATCACTTTGTCGATGCACTTTGATTTCAGTCCCATGACATTAGCATATGGTAATGTTTCCCTGTGTCTGTTGGGATGCATTTGTGTTTGTTTGTGTGTGTGTGTGTGTGTGTGTGTGTGTGTGTGTGTGTGTGTGTGTGTGTGTGTGTGTGTGTGTGTGTGTGTGTGTGTGTGTGTGTGTGTGTGTGTGTGTGTGTGTGTGTAAAATTGACATGTGAATGTGTGTGTGTTTGTGGGGGGCATAACAATCTGGATTTATTATTCTTCTGCTGACATCAAACTGAATAGATTTGGCCAATGAAGGTGGTTAAAGTTACCAGCGGGGGGCCGATATTAAACTGAAGGGTAAAAGTACAGTAAACTACATCCCCCACGTCTCCATCTGTCCCCAAGCTGCCCCAACCCCCCGGCTGCCTTTCATCAGAGAGAGAGAGAGAGAGAGAGAGAGAGAGAGAGAGAGAGAGAGAGAGAGAGAGAGAGAGAGAGAGAGAGAGAGAGAGAGAGAGAGAGAGAGAGAGAGACATCAGGGGATAGGGCGAGAGAGAGTTTGGGAAAGAGAGCAAGAGAGAGAATATTTGGGAGAGAGAGCGAGAGAGAGTTTGGGAGAAAAGTGAGAGAATGCCAGCGAGAGAGAGAGAGATTACTTCAAACAGCAATGCACCATGGGAGCATGTTTGTTTGGACTCCAGCTGCGTGTATTTCACCCTGGATCACACTGCTGAAGGTGATATGTTTATATGGAGGTTTTCTTGTTTATTTCTTAAAAGACCAAAACTGATATGAAGCTATATGAGCACATTTATCGTGTCACTCGGTTGAACACCTGCTGAATCGCAAAGCTTGGAATTTTATAAAGAATTTTCTTTTCCTGTTCAACAAGGAAAATAATGTTAAATGTTACCCCTACATGTATTTTGTTTAAGTTACAACGCATTTGTTTACATAGGCAAGAATGTATATTTCTATTATGAAACTATTACTTAAAGCCCACACAAAAATGCAGTCATATAATGTTCAAGTTTTGGTTGCAGATCTGCAGACCTGCTTCAGGTCTTCCCAGGTTCTCCTGACAGACCTAATTCACTCAATCGAGAACAACTGGGCCTCGGTATCAGCTGCGTTTCCCCCCATTGATTGTGATGGTTATCAGCATCATTATTGTGCAATAAGTGCTTTCTTTCCACTCATTTGACACAAGCCATTGACTTGCAGTATAACACCAGGTGGGTAATTGCTACTTTATTGCAAGTCTCACAAATCAGACTCTAGATTTATAATCTCATGTCTGAAAGCAGACTCTTGTTGGAGGCGGGGATCTGTAAAACCGAACACAGGCAATGAACGGACACCGGCAACCCACTGTCTTTAAGCGGACCCAAACTGGGTCTATCCTTCCATGACTACGGTAGTAGTAATTTGCTTTGCTAGTGTTTCCCTTGCATTAGCGAAGTTATCCAATAGCAAAAATACTGTTCATCATTGATATGAGCAAATCTTAACCCAAGGGTTTAAACACAAACAGGTGTGAATGCTTCTGAGACACACTGATATAATCTGAAAGCTATATTTGGCGGGTAGTGGCAGAAGCATATGATATGCCAAAGCATCCCCTGAACACGCGCACAGGCCAAGAATAGATACACTCATCCCCGTGGCAACGTTGTCGCCATGACACCGATCTCACTCAATTTAATCACCAACCAAAGTTCCCGCGTTTGGGTTATTTTTCATAACCCAATTTCCTTGTATGCTCATTATGCTCACTAATGACTTGTACACAGCAAGACTAAATGACTGTCATCCAACGTCCAGGGCTGTCAAGATGTGTTCCAAAACAGAGGCAAGGACGAAGTGTTTTATATGATCGAGGGGGCACTTGTCAGTATGTGAGGGGGGGGGGGGGGGGGGGGGGCGGTTTATGTGCAGAAACTTCATCGGATGGAACTGAAGCACGTTGGTGAACTTATGAGACGGCTAATATTGATATTCCATATCCCAACTCTTTCCTACCCGGTCAATTAATCCTCCTCTCGCTGTGTTGAGATCCTCCACCATGCCTGGAGTGTGATACATAATTGTTTTTTTATTTTATTATCTAGTGGTTGCCAGTGTTGAAATTAGGACTTACGACCTGAGTTACTCCTCTGCCCAGTCTCTCTGTAAATGGAGGATGTGTATATCCTCATTTATGTCTTCTAAGAAACTTTCTTAGTGTCTGTCTTTTTCTCACTGTCTTTTTATTTGTATTTATTTTACAACCTGTGTATGATTAGAAAGTGTGTGAGTATGATTTTTAAGCTATTATCTGTACTTGATAACCTGCTGCATAATACATCTTCAGTCTCTCTCTCTCTCTGCAGGCAATCTGCATACATATCCCCATCTGTTTGTTCTAACACACATCATATCTTCCTCGTCCTCTTCCCCTTCATTCCTCCTTTACTTAGGGGTTATTGAGGGGGGGGGGGGGGGGGGAGGTAGACCCTCAATCAGTCATTTAGATCAGAACGGACAGAGCCTAATCAGTTACCCATGTATCCCATTAGCAGAGATGCTGACCAAGCATAAAGCGGTCAATAAGTCAGCATGTGCGTCCATGTGTTTGCGTGAGCGAGTATTTATCTGTGTCTGCAGATTAAACAGTTCATCCATAGATTTCCAACTAACTGTAACCTATACACGTGGCCAATTAAGAGTGTGTGTGTGTGTGTGTGTGTGTGTGTGTGTGTGTGTGTGTGTGTGTGTGTGTGTGTGTGTGTGTGTGTGTGTGTGTGTGTGTGTGTGTGTGTGTGTGTGTGTGTTAGCTCTAGGTCACTACTACCGTACATCCATATAATTCCCTCTCTAGAACTAGGGCAATATTTCTTTGCTTGTGTGTGTGTGTGTGTGTGTGTGTGTGTGTGTGTGTGTGTGTGTGTGTGTGTGTGTGTGTGTGTGTGTGTGTGTGTGTGTCTTTTAGGGACCTCACACTAAAATCCTTATATTGGTGAACACAACGTCTGACATGATACCGACTCCCAGATAGAAAAAAACAGGCAGTATTAACAGTGTAGTGACGGATACTGTAGTGTAGCGTTCTGGCTAAAGTGGGTTTGGTGTCCGGGTTTAATCCCGGCTGAACCCACTCTGCCTTGATCATCTTGAGTAGGCAACCTTCAGCAAAATGTCTTACACCCACCTGCTCGTTAATAACCTGTCTTTGTATTCACTGTAAGTCATTTTGGATAAGTGAGATTAATTAAAATGAATGATTAATCCCCAGTTGACCCTCAAAATCAAAGGGAAATTCAGCAGAGACTTACACTGAATTTAAATGAATGTCATTAGGAGCAAGATGCATGACTGATTAATATTTGTTGGGAAAATACATATTAAATAATTTCAATATGAGGTGTGGAAGGAAGGTGTGGACGTCAAGAAAGTATGGAAGAATTTGTCTGGGTAAAATTGGTGTGAGAGACAGAGCAAAAGAGAATGAGCGAATTATTGAGAGAGAACGACAGATAGAAACAGAGAGAGAATTAATTACAGAACGAGAGACAAAGGGAATGCGATAATTATAGAAGGAGAGATCAAGAGAGGAAGACAGAGAGAGACAGAGAGAGAAAATGGGGAGACAGAGAGAAACAGAGATTGGCAACGGAGAGAGAGTGGGAGAAAGACAGAATGATAGAGAGCAGAGAGTAGGGCAGAGAATAAACGAGAGAGAGAGAGAGAGAGTGGTACAGAGGGTAACAGAGAGAGGGACGGAGAGAACAAGAGAGCGAGAGAGTGGGAGAAAATGAGATGGAAAGAGAGAAAGAGAGAGAGAGAGAGAGAGAGAAGGACAGAGGGAATGTCCCAGAGGCCTACAGAGGGGCAAATGGTTTCTTAAGAAGACGTGGTAAATAGAGACATCTAGAATGAATATTTGTTCTTAATTCTACGTGTGTGTGTGTGTGTGTGTGTGTGTGTGTGTGTGTGTGTGTGTGTGCATGAATTATTTTGCTTGCGCTCGTTGCTGCTTTTAGCACGCATGTGTGTGCGCGTGCAGAGAGGAGCGTCATCTGTCAAGCGACGCCAAGTGAACCCTGCGGAGGGTAAAGCTTACTCCTCAGCTGCCACCACATTATTAAAACCGTGTTCTGAACATGTGCTATCAGATTACAATTATTCAAGAATATTTCATTGGATTCAAAGTAAAAATGTAAAAGCGTAATTATTAAAATGTAAATGAGTTATACATCATAATACATACATAATACATCATACATATTCCAGGAAATGAGAGCGAAATAGAAGAAAATAGAAAAAGCCAATTGCCGCTGTTGATGACAAGTTATGTCCATAAAGCAACTGAACTGTCAAAGTCGTTCTTCCAGAAGGGGCTAACTATGAGGGATCATACCTATTCATAAGCCCAGCAGCACTTTTACATAATGTAACGCAGACAAACTGCTTCGATTTGCATATCAACAAAGCAAAAATGTTTTACAACTATTTTGAGCTCACCTCTATAGGAGACTCAACGTAAAATTATACATTTTATTTATATCGTGCTTTTCTCAGTACTACTCAAAGGCACTTTACAATACAAAGATGAGGGGGGCTTTCTGCTTTTATTTTGAAGATTATGTCTAACCCCAACCGAAACGTCATATGCTTACTGACAGAACAACTGCCTTCAGTGTTACGTTCTGATTGGACTATGTAATTACATCACCTTGCGCCTTCAGTAGATAACAACAAACATCTGTTTAGTAATTTCAACACCAACAGGAGCAAAATACTATAGCTGCAGACTAGTTGGATAATATAGACAAATGTGCACATGATTACAATAAAATAATTGGTGTGTGTATGACAATATGTCTGATTTATTTATTATTGATTTATTTATACAGGTTATAAAACACTGCCTTCCTTCGCCACCTCTTTCTAGTCCGTCTCTACCTTACAGGGAATAATGCATAATGTTTAGAGAGACAGAGAGACAGACATAGACAAAACAAATCAGCCAAATACAATTTGTAGACATACAGGCAGGCACTGAATTGTTATCAGATATTGTGCAATGCAGTACATACATCTACAGCCAGATAACTACCCATATGTTGTAGACACGTGGATGTTTTTAGATATTTTCTGACTTATTGTGGTGTATTGATTTGTATTTAAATGTTATTTATGCCCAGAATGCACTGTTCAAATGTCGAGACAAATTTTCTTCGGAATATTAAAGGCTATCTTATGTTATCTTACCGTATATACATTGTCAGTGCTTGTACACATACAGCACCCAAAGAGACACAAACAAACCTACACTCACGAAGTTCGAACACACACACACACACACACACACACACACACACACACACACACACACACACACACACACACACACACACACACACACACATACACACACACACACACACACTTAAACACATACAAACACACACACACACACACACACACACACACACACACACACTTAAACACATACACACACACACGCTTAACCACACACACACACACACACACACACACACACACACACACACACACACACACACACACACACACACACACACACACACACACACACACACATTAACACACAGGGTAAACCCTGACGGAGGGAGGAAGCAGAGCGCCCTGGTAGACGTAGTGAGCATGCCTGGCCTCTCACTGCCTCCACTGAGTGTCCCTGGCAGGGGTTCAGCACTTTGTGCTGAGCGGAGGAGCGAGGGGCAGAGTATGGAAGCTGTCAACCTCCACACACTGCTGCCTCTGCAGTTTAGCTCGGGTGAGAGGGAGGGAGAGGAAGAGAGGGATGGGAGAGGAAGATTGGGGGAAGGGGCGGAGTGAGGGGGGAGAGGGAGAAAGAGAGACAATAAGAGAGGGAAGGGGAGTAAGAAAGGGAGAGCGAGAGATTGATGGCACAGAAAGTGCTGCTAGACAACATTGAATTTTATGCAGAGGATTTAGGTTTAACTCATGTGCATGCTCAAACACACACACACACACACACACACACACACACACACACACACACACACACACACACACACACACACACACACACACACACACACACACACACACACACACACACACACACACATGTACACAACACATCATACACACACACAAACACAAACACACACACACACACACACACACACACACACACACACACACACACACAGACACACACACACACACACACACACACACACACACACACACACACACACACACACACACACACACACATCCACAACCACAGAAGCATACCAGATGAGGTTGCAAGCATTTATTATTTACTCAACCAATTAGGACATAGTGCTTTCTATTTAAACTTGTATATTACTGAAAGTGTGTAAACATACTGCTGTAATTCTGATACGCACAATGTCCAATCAAGGCACTTAATCAAGTTCTTTATCATTATTAGCATTTGAATAAGATAAGATTATGCGTCTGCAAAGGCACAGGCTAAGAGCAGATAAACATACGCAAGACACACACACGCAGACACAGACACACAGACACACACACACACACACACACACACACACACACACACACACACACACACACACACACACACACACACACACACACACACACACACACACACACACACACACACACACACACACACACACACACACACACACACACACACACACCCACCCACACACACACGCACACGTTTCCACACCCAAACATTTCTTTCAATAAAGTTGCTCATACTGCCCACCCATAACTCCCAGCGGCACAAACACTTTTTTTGGAGCTCTACTCAGTGCCAACCATTATTCGCTTCGATAATGAGACCCAAAAATGGACCTCTCTGTATCTGCAAAATTCAGCACTTCCCGACCGACACGTTGTCCGGAGCATCTTTCCAACCGTTTCATCACAAGACAGGAAGGAGACATTCATCAGCATGATGCGACAGGTGACTCAGAAACCGGAACAGCATCAGGAACATTTGTGATGTCACAACACGGACTCGTTACAATGTACCCGATCGTCTAGCTCAATGCGCCAATGGGATGCCCCGAAAACTTTGAGGGTTAGGGAACAGAGAAAAATAAATAAATAGCTGTGGTTACATTTTAGATTAACATTTACTATTTTTCAAATATTTTTTACTATTTCAATTAAATCCAAAACGAAGTGGTCATTTCGTTTTAAAGACGCGTCATTAATGAGCAAATAAGGGCCATTGGCTGAAACATGACTAAAGGTTGACCATAACCACTAAACTATCATGCAATAAAGCTAATAATGAGATATGGCGGAATACAAAAATATAATAATATAAATATATAGGTGGATGCTTTTATCTAAGGTATCTTAGTATACCATGAGTGAATAGGATTTTAGCCCCAGGGAATCAAATCTCTCTGTGTACTGTATGTTGGTAGACCTCATAGTACTATCACCATGAGAAATATTATGAATGAAAATTCATTTTGCGGTCAGAGTAAATTAATTGTTGTTTAAAGACCTTGTTAAAGCGACAGGGCATTCATTCAGGGTCTGGGGTCGGAGTTGCTCCATATCCCTGGGGTCTTATTTACCTGTGCCGTATACTTTAATGAGGCTGTGAGAGAGAACTGAAGAGAGAGATAAAGAGAGGGAGACAGAGAAAGACAGAGAAAGAGAGAGAAAGAGAAAGAAAGAGGGAGACACCTAGACGCAAACACATTGTGTATGTGTATGTGTGTGTGTGTGTATGTGCGTGTGTGTATATGTGTGTGTGTGTGTGTGTGTTTGTGCATGTGTGTTTGTGTGTGTGTGTGTGTGTGTGTGTGTGTGTGTGTGTGTGTGTGTGTGTGTGTGTGTGTGTGTGTGTGTGGTGTGCATGCGGATGTGGGTTCCAGTGAGCGTGTGTATGAAAGGAAAGGTTATTGTTAAAGTGAAGGGACAGTATTCGAACACACATTCAAATATGACCTAGATTTGAGGGACCGTAGTGTATTCATGTATATGTGTGTGTGTTGTGTGTGTGTGTGTGTGTGTGTGTGTGTGTGTGTGTGTGTGTGTGTGTGTGTGTGTGTGTGTGTGTGTGTGTGTGTGTGTGTGTGCGCGTGCGCGCGCGTGTGTGTGTGTGTGTGTGTGTGTGTGTGTGTGTGTGTGTGTGTGTGTGTGTGTGTGAGTGTGTGTGTGTGCGTGTGTGTGTGTGTGTGTGTTGTGGTAACTCGGTTTGGTAGAGGGGCTCAAGTAAGGACCAGGCAGGGTGTGAGGGTCCAAAGCCTCAAACGGCGGTTTATTACATTCGGTTTCGTATCCACACAAGCGCACGCCGTACATCGAAGTCGGGGGGGGTTGCTCGAGTCGTCGTCCACGTGTCCGCCGTGCGGCTCACTTTACGGTCTCGGTCCTCTGCGTCGTCCTCTCTTCCACTCGACTCTCCCCCATCTGTCGTTTGGTGGCCTCCTTTTAACCCCTGGGTGTCTCCCGCCCAGGTGTTCCTCGTTTCCCCGATTGCGGCTCTCGGGAGGTCGGGGTTTGTCGCCGGCTGTTGGCCACCGGCGGTATATCCCGGCCTCGACTCTCCCGAACAGGGGGCGTGGCACCGGGGGAATGCCACACACTCCCCCCCTTTGCTTATGCCCCTCCGTGCGCGGGGCCCAGCCCCCGCACGCATCTCGGCGGGACAGAGCGTCGGCGTTGGTGTGTTCCCGCCCCGGCCTATGCTCCACGGTAAAGGAGAAGGGCTGGAGGGACAGGAACCACCTCGTTATCCGGGCATTCGTGTCCTTGGCGGTGGCCATCCACTTCAGTGGGGCGTGGTCCGTCACCAGGACGAACTGGTGTCCTAGGAGATAGTACGTTAGTTTAGTGACGGCCCACTTAATGGCCAGCGCCTCCTTTTCTACGGTGCTGTAGTTCCGCTCGTGGGGGAGGAGCTTCCGGCTGAGATAGGTCACCGGATGCTCCTCTCCGTTCCGGACCTGGGATAGGACCCCACCTAGTCCCACCTCGGACGCGTCTGTCTGGAGGGTGAAAGGGAGGTTAAAATCAGGGGTGACCAGCAGCGGTTCCTTACATAGGGCCCCCCGTAGGTCCTCGAAGGCCCTCGTCGCTGCCTCAGTCCAGTGGACCCTATCCGGGAGGGCCTTCCGGGTGAGATCGTTCAGGGGGCAGGCTAGGGTGGCATACCCCGGGATAAAACGCTGATAATACCCCACCAGCCCCAGGAACGATCTCACCTGCTTCTTGGTCTGGGGTTGAGGCCACTCCCGGATAGCCGCCACCTTGTCCTCCTGGGGTCGCACGTTCCCCCTCCCCACCCGGTACCCCAAATAGGCCGTCTCCTCCCGCCCCAACCTGCACTTTGCAGGGTTGGCGGTAAGCCCGGCCGCTCGTAGGCCGTTGAGCACGGCCCGCACGTGCTTGACGTGTTCGTCCCAACTGGCGCTGTGGATGATTATATCATCGATATATGCTGCGGCGTAACTGCTGTGCGGCCTTAGGACCTGGTCCATCATCCGCTGGAACGTAGCGGGGGCCCCGTGGACACCAAAGGGCAGGACAGTGTACTGAAACAGGCCCCCCGGCGTTGCGAAGGCCGTCTTCTCCCGGGACGACGGGGCCAGGGGGACCTGCCAGTACCCCTTGGTTAGGTCCAGCGTGGACAGGTACCGGGCCGGTCCCAGCCGCTCGATCAGCTCGTCTACTCTAGGCATGGGGTAGGAGTCAAAGTCAGACACTTCATTCAACCGGCGGAAGTCATTACAGAACCGGTGGGTCCCGTCCGGCTTGGGCACCAGCACGATAGGGCTAGCCCAGGCGCTACGGGATTCCTCAATTACCCCCAGTTTCAGCATCCGCTCCACCTCGGCTCGGATGGCGTTGCGCCGGGACTCGGGTACCCGGTAGGGCGGGATCCGAACCGTCACCCCCGGAGCGGTCCGGATCTCATGGGAGATCACCGAGGTCCGCCCCGGCACGTCCGAAAACACGTCCCGGCTCTGCAGCACCAGCTCCCCTAGTTCTTGTCTCTGTGCGGGGCTGAGGTCGGTCCCCATCGGGACGTCAGGGATCGCGGGCCGAGCCATTAAGGCCATGGGGGCCCGTAGGGGAGGGTCGTCCTCACCCCGCCACTGCTTTAACAGATTCACATGATAAACCTGGGTGGGCTTGCGTCTCCCGGGTTGCCTCACCTTATAGTTAACGGGCCCCACGGCCTCTACTACCTCGTACGGGCCCTGCCATTTCGCGAGAAACTTGCACTCGCTGGTTGGAACCAGCACTAAGACCCGGTCGCCTGGTCGGAAGTTCCGCACGCGCGCCCCCCTATTATACACGCGCGCTTGGGCCTGCTGAGCACGGGCGAGGTGGTCTCGGACTATGGGCCAGACCTTGGCCATTCGGTCCCTGACGAGCTCCACATGCTCGATGGTGGTCCTGTGTGGAGAGGGATGACTCTCCCACGCCTCCTTCGCCAGGTCCAGTATTCCACGGGGTCTCCTCCCATAAAGGAGTTCGAAGGGCGAGAACCCCGTGGAAGCCTGGGGCACCTCACGAATGGCGAAGAGGACGTGGGGAAGCAACTGGTCCCAGTTCTTCCCGTCCGCCTCGATGCTCTTTTTGAGCATCCGTTTGATGGTCTGGTTAAACCGCTCGACTAGCCCGTCCGTCTGCGGGTGATATACCGAGGTCCGGAGCTGGGAGACCTGTAACAGTTTTAGTAGCTCCTTGACTACGCGGGACATGAAACAGGAGCCTTGATCGGTGAGGATCTCCTTTGGGAGCCCCACCCGGCTAAAGAGTAATACTAGCTCTCGGGCTACCGCCTTGCTAGTCGCCGCACGCAGTGGGAGGGCCTCGGGGTATCGGGTCGCATAATCTAATATGACGAGGAGATATCGATGTCCCCGGCTCGTCCTGGGGAGGGGTCCTACGATGTCCAGCGCTATTCTCTCGAAGGGAGTCTCAATAATGGGCATCGGTATGAGCGGACTCCGCTCCACTGCCCGCGGGGCTACGCGCTGGCAGTCGGGACACTCCTGGCAGTAACGCGCTACATCTCTGCGTACCCCGGGCCAATAGAACCGCGCCACCACCCGCTCTCGCGTTTTGTCCATGCCCAGATGGGCGCCGAGCAAATGTGTGTGGGCCATGAACAAAACCTTAGACACGTACGGTCGCGGTACCACCAGTTGTTGTACTACCTCCCCCTCGCGTACGTCGACCCTGTACAGCAACCCCCGCTGAGTGCAGAAGTGGGGGTGGGTCAGGTGGCTCACTGAGTCCCTCACCTGACCGTCGTGGGCGACCACATGTCCCCACGCGTGCCGCAGGGCATCGTCCCGATGCTGGGCCGTAGCGAACTGTCCCGGTCGGGCCGAGTTCTCCCCCCCCGCCTGGGCGAAGTCCGATAGCTCAGTTAGGGGGGAGCTCTCGGGCTCCTCGGGGGTGTTCCCCCTCTCGGAGGCGGTAACGGTGTCGGTGCTGGGCCCCGCTCCGTCTCCCGGTCCCGGTCCCGGTCGCGCCTGGTCCCCGGTAGATCGGGGCGGGCTTCCCGGCGCCGACGGTCCCTCTCCTCCGGAACCCGGCTCGTCGTCCGTCTCGGTCCGCGCGGCGGACGGTCGGCGGGTCGCTCCCAGGGCTGGTCCGTGGTCGGCGGCGGTCGTCGGGACGGGTCCGGTCTCCGACCCGGACTCTCGCGTCGGCGGGCGCCTTGCCCCTCGCTGGGCCGGGCGTCCGCTTCGGCCGGCCGGACGGTGCAGCTCTCGTCCCCCCTGGTTCCCCCTCCTGGGGCTCCAAAAGCGGGTGAAGATGGGGCAGTCCCGGCCAATCAGGAACGGCACCGGAAGGGTCGGTACTATCCCGGCCCGGGCGACGAAGACCCCCTGTGGTGTGCGTACTACCACGTGGCAGGTTTCGTACGTCCGGGTGTCGCCGTGTACGCAGGAGACCTGCATCGGGGTCCCCGGCCTGCCCCCGGCTAGGTCGGCCCTCACCAGGGTCACGGCACTCCCCGTGTCCACCAGGGCATGGGTGTCCTGGTGCATCACCTTGATGGGGATGGTGGGGGAGTCCTTGAGGCTCTGTGTCCAGCAGGTCGCCAGCATACAGGTGGGGCGGTCTCTCGGGGCGGTGCACGCGGAGGGCATGGGGACGTCCTGTCGGTCGGGACAGTCGCGGACCAGGTGTCCCCGTTGTCCGCAGTGGTAGCAGCGCCGGGTCTCGGGTTCCCCTCGTTCTCGGGGCGGGGTGGACGGCCGGGTCCTCGACGGCGGTGTTGGGGTCTCTCTCCGGGTGGCCCGGGGGTTGGGTCTCGGGCCCGCCGCCAGCCGCTGGGCCACCTGCCAGTTCTCCAGCTGGCGCACGAGGTCGTCCACGGTCTCAGGGTGGTGGTGGGCCAGCACCCTCCGGGCGTCGGGGGGCAGCTGTCGCACGGTGTTGTCCACCACGACCCGATCCACGGGGCTGGGTCCCGCTCCGTCTACCAGCCACCTCCGGGCTAGCCGACATTGGTGGGCCACCTGGGTCCGTACGGGTCCTCGGACGTCGAACGTCCACTCGTGGAAATTGAGGGCCTTCGCAGCAAGGCTATGTCCATAGTAGGCCAACACGGCCGCCTTGAGTGCGGTATACCGGCCCGCGTCCCCGGGGTTGAGGTCCTGACTCGCCTGCTGGGCGGGTCCGGTTAAAAACGGGGCCACTATATAGGCCCACTGGGCCTCTGGCCACCTCTCCCGGGTTGCCACCTGCTCAAATGTTTCTAGGAAGGCCTCGACATCGTCGTCGGGTCCTAGTTTT
>NC_082383.1:9031503-9036503 GCF_031168955.1 Gadus macrocephalus | reverse complement strand
CGTAATGAGAGACAGGTGAAACCAATCAACGCAACATGGAACGATCACAGGCGGGGAACACAGGGGCAGGGAAGGATCAGGGCGAGACGTGACGAACAGTAGAGGAGGTAGCAGAAAAGACAGTGGAGGAGGCAGTGAAGGAAACAGTGGAGAGGCAGTGCAGGAGGAGAAAGCAGGACGCTTTTAGTAGAGCAGCCTCCTATGGGTTTACTTAAGTGAGTGCTCAACCAAGTGTCCATTCACCACGCACTCACGCACGCACACAGGTACACACACACACACACGCGTATACACACACACACACACACACACACACACACACACACACACACACACACACACACACACACACACACACACACACACACACACACACACACACACACACACACAGTAGCTGAAAAGGGGCTGATTTGATTCATTCCTTAACCCCCACCAATTTGTCTTGTATTATCAGATTCCATTATCACATTACATTTTTTACTAATCAATTATGAACAATATGTAAAATTGCTGGACACTGTTCAGGTTTCAACAATAATTGTTTGGAGTGTAGGTTTTCTTTTTGGGTCAATTGATTGTGAAACATGATTTGGTGAAGCTTCTCAAATGTCATGTCTTTCGAACCTATTCATTCTCATGTAAACAGGGCAGGCAAAGGGATCCCGTGCCTACCTGCGTCCACTAAACACACTAGGGGAAGCTCAGGCAACCTCGGGTAGTCCACTAGCTAGCCTGGGCCAGTGCCTTTAAGAAAGGCTCGAGATCTCAAGCCTACCCTGCGTAGTATGTGATATCCACTCATTGACCTATAAGAATTATACTGTCAATCATTGCACCTCTCGAAAATGTTTATTTCAGCATTTGAAATTGTTGAAAAAATTGAACTTAACTTCTGTTACTTTTTAGACATCATATTTGATATATTGCAGGGTAGGCTGTGCTTGATAGACATCACTGATTGTATCATAATGTGTTGTTTGCAGGTCGTTGTTAAACCCAATGGAATGATGCCTGCAAGCCTGTGTCTCTAGTCTAGAGCCATACCCCATTGTGTTATCTGAGGTTATGTGTCTGTGTGCATGCGGATGTGTGTGTGCATATATGTATGCTACGGTTGATGTAGGTTTGTCTTTGGGTTGTTATTGCATACCTTTTCCGATCAGGCTGGGTTACATCACCACAAACTGTGTCTGGTTTGTGTGTTTCCGACCTTTTCACCATCGTCCCCCACCATGTAAGAATAAGAGATTTTAGGCCATATATGCATATGAACTCTGTAGTGGGATGGTTTAAATAAAGTAAGAATGTAAATGAAAGAAACAGAACCTCTTTTAAGATTCTTTACCTACTGAAAAACGATTTGCTGAAAAAATTATAACAAAACTAGTTTCCTTGAATAACCAAGATTGACAATGCGTGTCAACACCTTAGCCTGAAGGATCACTTTAATAAAATGTTTAATTAAACTGGGGAAAAGAAGGACATAGCAAACTTTCGCATTAAAATAGGGTAGAGAAGTGTTCTAAAAGGGAAAAAAAAGCTATTTCAAAGTGCAAGCTTCACGCTGTGGTTTTATTTCCCACTAGGACACCGTAAATAGTATTACCTCTCTTACGCTCTCTCTCTAAGTGTGCAGGCCCTGCGGTGTTGATTTGCCGTGCTATGTTTCTGGTTGGCCGTGTATACTGTGCTACAGAAATAACTAAGGCCGGCCAGGAAGCGCTCGTGACAATCTGCATTTCAGCGATTTTATCCAACGTGCCGCGCTCTTCATTACCCCTTTGTCTCTTTGCTTCAGTTTTTTTTTTGGATTTTATGCACACACAAACACCCACATGCACACACACAAACACCCACATACAAACACACAAACACTGTGAAGCAGTGGGGGAGCCATGTAGGAGAGAGAGATAGAGAGGTGGTGGCGATACCAAACGATATACAATGAAAAGCCAGGAAAGACAAAAAAGCAACATGGCAAGTCTTTGTAGATAAAAGGGAGTGCACAATGTCAGCACAGCCTACATAAGCATATTCCCAACTTCCTCTCTCCTAACTAAGGACAACCTTTAACTGGGAACAACAAAAGATCAAAGAATATTTTTGTGTTATTTATTTTAATCATTTCACTTTCGTTCCACTTTATTATTCAATCAATGCAAATATTGCTGCAAACAAATGCCTTACAAATTTGAGAAATGTCTTGTGTTTGAATCAATACAAACTTGTTTGAAGGAAATAGTACACTTACAGTAGGCTATGTATGTACAAGTGGCATAGCAAATAATTAGCAAGAAAACCAACAAAATAGATTAAGGCAGAAAGCATCTTAAATTGAGTATTCCCAAAGTCAAACAAGGTTGAGTCAATGCCAACCTTTGAAGCGTTTGCTGGCCCATCACAGTGAATATGTGCTTGATATCTGCTGAATGGTTAAAACTAAAACTCAGTTAAAGTAAAAGAAACGTCAGAGAAGAAGTTCAATCAACTTTAATTTGCTTACAGAGAGGCGTAGCACAATTACTATTTTTGAGTGTTCACATCCTGATAAGAGTGAGAGTGTGTTAGAATATGGCCCCTCGCCTGTGCGCAACAGTGACCTTATCGAGCTGTTACTTGTTTAACTAAATTAACTTTGAATTTCTTTAAGTTATTGGCTTGCATCAAGTGCAATGTTGAAAAAAAAGGATAGAGAAAGAAAAAATAAAAAATAAAATCATGCCAACTAGCAACAAGCATAGTTCCCTGGATAAGCTAGGTTGGTACAACATTAGCTGCATGAATTGGGCTCCGGCCAATAAGCCTTCGATGTAGAGGAGGAGCTAGAACCTAGATTTATACTTGAAAATGTTTGTGATTATTTTCAGTTCCATGAAAACCTGTTTTGTTACAGAAAACGACCAACAACCTCAAATCCACCCATGTATGCATTTACAGATGATCCAAAACGGCATGTTTATCTTGGTGAGCGACACAACTTTGTATAGCACAGAAAATAGCAACAAACGATAATTTGTTTGTCACAGATTAGTCCTAAATACAATACATTATAGCATATCAATATTTCTACAGTGCATTTTCATCCGTCCATAAAGGAATCTACTCTCTATATAACACAATTCACAACCACAAGGATTTGTTTCAGTTTCGCAAACTCAGTGAGATTGCATCATGTAAGGCCATTGTGAGAGGATAGTCCATGGAGAACACATTGGCAAAAGTACTGATGCAGTACAAGAACAGACATTGTCTAGAATATTATAATACATACGAATTAAGTGTTTTACAAAAATACAGCATGGGTAAATCGCCATATACCCTCCTTTGCTATCTCTATTTTTGTATGGGGTGTGTGTGGGCATGTCGTGTGTGTGTAACTTAATGACACATGCGTGCGCATGCACACACACACACACACACACACACACACACACACACACACACACACACACACACACACACACACACACACACACACACACACACACACACACACACACACACACACACACACACACACACACACACACACACACAGTGAAACCACAAATCTGGTGGTAAAAATTAAGTAGCACCCAATCAACATAAAATATTTATTTGTATTTTACAGCATGCACCATTCTGTGTAAGATTTAAGTTCATGAACGAAAACCCTATTGTGCTATTTTTTCTTTCTTTTTTTACATTCAGGAGAATTAAATTGCATAATCAGTAATAATTAAGTAAGACCATGAGCTTTAAATGATGGCATGCTAAAAATATATTCTGGCTGCAAAAGCCTGATGCTCATAAAACTAAATCCTTCTGCTTCACAAACAATTAACTTTGCGGTCATTTTAATCATCGGGATAATTTACCAAAATGCAAACGAATAAGCATGAAAAAAACAAATGATACATGTGATCAAAAGTTTTGCAGGTTAATAACTTAGCAAATCAATGTATCAAATTATAAAATGTCTCTAGCTAAATTTCATTCCTTTCCATAATACGTTTGTAATTATGTATTGTTTGTGATACATTCACTGTTAATGAAGATAAAATACAACACAAGTTAAACACAGAGTTTTCCACTCTTATGGCTTATGGCTACATTGTAAAACTGCACTGGTGTGACTGTGGCAGCTATTTTCAACAACCCAGTATTGATACCCCATGAACCCATTGAGGACTTTGGTGTTCTCCTTTGTAAACTTTGTGTGTTAAAGCTGTTTGACGTCATTTGATTGACAGTGGGGGGAAAGTGCAAATAGGCAGAAATATATCAAGCCTCCACAACTAGTCCGTTGTGGAGCAATTGTGGATAACAAACCAACTGAGTCTTAAATGTAGATTATCAATCGATAGCTGAGTTAAACAAGAAAATTTGACTTATAATCACGCAGACCACACATCCTGTCTGCATTTAAAACTTGCCAAGGATAAGTCCTTGTCTTAGGCAATCATCAAGAGTGCTGACGCTGCTGCATTTCTAACAAGATTAGCTGTTTTTTCCTGAAAGGAAATTAGAAAAGGTTAATGGCGCTGTATTGAAATGTCTGAATGTGACCTGAAGTTTTGGGGCCCTTTCAAACTCCAACATGAATCATTTCTGTAAAATCACTACTAATTAATCTGATTAAGGATCGTAGAACCTGCCTGAAAAGTATTGTCAGACATTGCATAATCGAGTGCATGATATTGCTTTACTGAAAGGTACAGACCAACTATTGTGATTCAACGTTTTATATTCTCCTGCATGTGTTCCTGTACAGAAGACCTGAAAAAGGACTGTCCATATATGGGCGGTACTCCATAAGTGATGGCAGTGGAACTTTCTCACTTCTGCTAGAAACAAACTAGTGAGATAGGTTTACATAGAATGGTCGCATAGTTTTGCACATCGTTTTTGGGAATTGAGATTTAAAGTTATAATAGGACAAGAAACAGGTCCAACTTGACCTTTATACAGTAGGAAAATATGTAATTTGACTTACTTTCTGTATGAAACACAAATCA